>NC_056751.1:506264794-506274794 GCF_019279795.1 Protopterus annectens | reverse complement strand
TCTCTCAGTGACTCCACCATTGGAGGGTCAGGGCAAAGAACTTGTTGCACTTGTTGTTGAGGGAGGCATGAGTAGGTCAAATCATGGCTGACCCCATCGATGGAAAATTCTCGTGGGGCATCAGAGTTGACTTGCTTTGTTTGTCGGCAATTGAGTTGGCTTTCCCCGGTATGTGTATTGCTATTAGAAAGCAACTAGGAAAGATCTTCCAATGCAACACTCTCAATGCTTCTCAACACACTGGATAAGACTTGGTTCCTCCCTGTTTGTTGATGTACCAGGCCACAGACATATTGTGAATCTGAATAGTAACTTTCCTGGAGGAAAACTTCTTGAAATGCCTGCAATGCTAGGAGGACTGCTGTCATTTCCAGAACACTGATATACATCTTGGTCTCTTCAGGGGACCACACAACTTGGACTGTCCTTCCCAAGTAGTGCCCCCAACCCAGATGTGAGATGCCTGTGGTCACCATGCCATGGGCAGGGGAAGAACAAATGGACAGCCTTAGGAGAGTTCATTTGAAAGACTCCACCAAAGAAGATATCTTTTGCATGCTTGTGTGACCTGGGCAGTTAAAGGATGCAGAAGAATGGACCACTGGACTGACAGTGTCCACTGAAATATTCACATGTGAAACCTGGCTAGAGAGACAAGGATGACAGCAGCTCCCACTGATCCCAAAGTTTGTAAAATTAGTCATGATATAAGATAAGAATGTTGTATTACTTTCTTGAAATGGGATCTGAGTGTCTAGATTCAAGCTGGAAGAAGTGAAGCTATCTGACTGTGTCCAGATGACCACCAATGAACTCCAGACTCTGCGTAGGTGTGAGTTGTGATTTGCTGTAATTGACTGTGATGCTTAGATGGAGGCAAAACTGAAGCAAGTAGTCCATTGCCTGCAGGAGTAGATGCTTGGTTGGAGCAGTTAGGAGTCAGTTGTCTAGCTAAGGAAACACTTAGAATCCCAACAGTCTCAAGTGAGCTGCTACCACTGCCATGCATTTGGTGAACACCCTGGGGGCTGTGGTGAGACCATACGGCAGTGCAGTCCATCTGAACTGGTAATTATGGACTCCCAGACAGAAGCACAGATATCTCCTGAAGCACCTGTTCATTTTGATGCGATAGTATACATTTTGAAGATCTTTCGAGTACATCCAATTGTTCTTTTGCAGTACAGGCAGAATGGACTAAACCATGACCATCCAAAACCTTGAATATTTTATGAACTGGTTTAGTTTGCTGAAATCCAGGATGGGTCTGAAATCCCCTGTCTTCTTTGGTACTAAGAAGAATTTTGAATAGGTCCTGGATCCTTCTAGATGTCCCTTTTTTGCTAACAGCTTTTCTATTTCTAATGCTGCTGCTTCCCTATGATTCAATGGATTATCAGAGATTCTTTTAATTCTAGTAGGGGGAATTTGGGAAAATGGTATGATATAACCTCTGGATATAATTCTCTGCACCCAGGAAACTTTTGTTATGGATAGACAGGCTCTTTAGCACATAGCCAAACACCCTGACCATATCCAAAGGGCAGCAGTTGGGCTAGTTTTCAAAAGTGCTGATAGGATTTCTCTGAGAAGGAGTCCTGGAAGCCTTGATTCTGTGGGCCACCTTTGCTGTGGGGGTGGTGTCTTTCGTTTGAGTTCCTCCCTCAGCCTCTGGGAGAACTATCTCCTCATGAGTCTTGAAAAGGACCCTGGGATTTATGGAACCGCAATTTCCTTCCTCCTCATTGATTCCAGGATTTTGCTTACATCTGGAGAGCATGCCCTTCTTTTTAGGGAAAAATAAGGAAGTTTCATCAAAAGAAGCATTGATGAATGAAGACTTAAAGGGCTTCACAGAGTCACATAGTCACATCCAGTTATGTCTCCTAATGGCTATTCCTGAACCTGCTGCCCATGAGGTACCTTCTACTGAATGGGAGATCAGCCTCATGGATGCAGTAGATATCAGATGAAGAATGGCCATTTGCAAGGAGACTCTATTTTGGTCCTCAGCACACATGAACCCAGAAAAGATTTGGTGAGTTATTTAGTCAAATCCTTTTGCAGTCTAGTAAAATGTGCCAGGTAATTCAACAACTCCAGAGCAAAGGTTGCTGAAGTGTACACAAACTTACCAAATTTGTCCAATGCCCTGAACTCCCTTTTAGTGGGATGGACAGAACAGCTCTGCTCCAGAAGCTCATTTTTGGTGGCCACCACCACAACCATGACATCAACTGGAACCCCCTTGTTCCAGTGTGTCCTGTGCTTGAGAGGGGCTAAAATTTTATCTGGACATTTAGGGAATGGGCTCCACAGTATCTGGTTCCTTCCACACCCAGCAAGAAATGAGATCTATAGGTTCTTCAGACAGTGGAATTACCCCAGACATAGCCAGGCCAAACCTGAAAACCTCCAGGAACACCAATACCTCTTGAGAAGTGGTATTGAAAAACCAACCACCTTTGTGTTTTAAGATGTCTAGAATTCCTGCAAATGAGATGTCTTCAGGTGGAGATCTGTGGGACACATCCCCTTCATCGAACTCAGTATCCTCCATGAGAAATTCTTGAAGGGAATCTAGGTGTCTCCTTTTACATGTTCTCTTCTGAGGGACCTCATCAGCAGGATGATCTAGAGAGGTATCAGAAGAGATGTGGGAATCCTGAGAGATTGCCTGGAGACTTGATCAAGCTGCCTGTCCCAGTGGAATGCAAGAATGAGACTCGGAGCAAAGAACCAAAGGAGGTAAAGTTGTCCGATCTGAGGGGGGTAAGGACATCCTTTCTCTAGGCAATGAGAAGGCCCTCTCCACAATCTCAAAGGCAGAGCACCTGAGGAAACCAAAGCCAATGGTAAAGGAACTGATATTTCCAGAACCGCCCACTCGTGCAATCCTGCAAACATTTCACCTGAGAATGGAGTCAGACCTGAGCTGTCCAGTGCTGAAGCCCCAAGGGGCAGGGATAGCTCTAATAGCTTTAGAGTTGACTAAAGTTCCCCTGGATCCGGCACTGATGCTTTTGCACCAAAAGTCCTCCTGCTGCAAAAGGCCCGGAGCTGGACAACTTAGGGAAATAACCAGAGTCAAAGAACAGACTTTCTTCGGATTCAATGAGGACACTCCCAGTGATCTCGAATCCAAGGGTTCCAAACAAGTAGGCTTGATTGGAGAAGGAGAGACCAAAGGGGAGGTAGTCATAGGTCAGTTCATGGATCTGACTGGAGATGGAGCCAAGAGTATCCCCATCTGGATCTGAGCTCTGAGGAATTTCCTCATCATCCTATCCATATCAGCATCGGATAAACTCCTGGAACACCTGAGAGAAGAGGTGGAGGACAGAGGTCTAGATTGTCTAGGGGGGGGGGATTCCTCTAAGAAGGGTGAGGGGAGACAATATGTGACCAGGTCCAATAGGGGAAGAGCTGACCAGATCTGAGGTGATTTTTATTTCAAAGTAGATGGAGCTGAGGTGGTTTGATTTCAATTTTTTTTATATATTTTAGCAAGATGCTCTGAGGAAGGAGCCAAAGAAGATGTGGGATGTAGTGACCTCTTATGAGAGTCTTTATCTTTGGGAGCCAAGTCAGGCTTTCCATTATCAGTTTTCTTTTAGGGGGTTTGAGCTCCTGCTGAAACAGAAGTGGAAGGGAGAAGGCCCTTCAAAACCAGCTTATTTCTTCTGTCTGTGAGAGCCCCCTGGAGTTGAAACCAGCACAAATGGAGCAGTCTGTGTCTAAATATGCAGCTCCTAAACAGTATACACATTCCCTGTAGGCATCTGAGTTTATTTTATGCCCACAGGAGATGCATTTTTTTAAGCCGGTAGGTTTATCAGCCATACTAGTCTAACTAAGCAATGAAAAAAAGTACAAAAACTACTTTTTTAGTATAAGAAAATATAGAAATGGTAGAAAAAGTTAGCTACAATCAATAGAAAAAAAGAAATACTCTATAAAGTGGAGTACAAGAAAATTTTTATATAGCAAAGTACCAGCAATGGTACTAAAGGGATGTACTGTGAAATCAAGGTAGGGAAATTAAACACTAATCAATGGAGGTAGGTCAGAGAAAGGAATAAGAATGACCAATATAGATAAAAGAAAATTTAGCAAAACTCATTATTTCAACTAAGAAATTACCCAAAAGCTTGAGAGCAAGAGGATCTGCTTCTGTAGCTAAGTGGTAGCAAATGAGATGAGGTATGCTAAGTTGACAGGGCATTATGGGTAAATGGAGGAGCTTGAGAGTTTTGATCTGAGTTACTGGTAGAAGCAGCCAAGTTGTATCCAAGTTGGATCTGAGACCCATCAATTGACGAATGAAAATGACAACATCAGATCAAATGTTTTAATAATACCACAGCTGACTCCAAAAACAACACAAACCAGGTTTCCCTCCTTGAAATAGGAGAGTCTTCTGTATGGGTTCTGTGTCATTTGTTTGGTTTTATATCTATCTATGATAAATATAAAAACATATGTAGACAAATACACACACACACACACACACACACACACACACACACACACACACACACACACACACATACACTCACATGCACACACACACACACACACACACACACACACACACACACACACACACACACACACACACACACACACACACACACACACACACACACACACACACACACACACACACACACACAGCAGAGCTCACATGCAAGTACTCACTTATTTGAAAGTATTTAAATGCATATCCCTAGACATTTTTTATTAAAAATACATTACCGAGTATTAATAGTCATCACAACGCATAAAATCAGTACAGTAAATAAGCAATTAAAAGCGAACAATGCTCCTAATCTATAAATTCAATATTATGAAGGCAGAAGAAATGCTCCTGCCAGGGTTGCAATAGGTGTTCCTGAAAAACAAATTATGTTCTTACCATAACATTCTATGTGTGTTGTCCATCTCATCCATTATTCTCACTTGTGGGGTCAGATCCAATGTCTTGGATCCATCTCAGTCAATATTCCAGGTCAAGGTCTTCAGCAAAGCTCGTGGGCTGCATTCTTTTCCCATAATTCCTTCCCCTGGTTACTTCAGATCTTGTTTGCCCTCAACAGTACATAAATAAGGGTTACGTGTTAACAATTACAATTTGTAGATGTATGGAAATATGTATACCTGCTCCCATGAAATTAGAAACAAACTGAAAGACAGTATTCTCTGAGGCTATATATATCCCTGCTGTAATCCTATTTGTTAACTAGTCTACCAGGAGTCTTGGTAGGGGGGGGGGGGGAGGGTTGTGAGAATAAAGGACAAGATGGACAACAGACATGGAATGTTATGGTAAGAACATAACTAATATGTGATGTTGTCAATCTCGCCTTTATTCTCACTTGTGGGACCGCGTCCCAAGCAACAGAACTCTTGGGTGGCCCAAGGAAGAATATTCCTCAGAACCATAGAACCAAAAGATGCTCTACTCCTGGAGGCCAAATCCACTTTGTAATGAGTTATAAAAGTGTGAGGACTTGCCCAAGTAGCTGCTGCACAGATATTATCCAATGGTAGTCTAGCCTGGAAAGCAGCAGACATGGCCAGAGCTCTAGCAGAATGAGCTTTAGCACCATTTGGAAGAGTTTTGTTTTTTATAATTGTAAATATGGGATATGCATGATGAAAGCCATCTAGATAATGTGACCTTTGAAACTGGATAACCTTTTCTTGTATCTGAGTATGAGACAAAAAGTTGGTCTGATTTTCTGAATTCCAAAGTCCTCTGTAAATAAAAATGTAATTGCCTGTGAACATCTAAGAGGTGCAAAGAATACTCTCCTTTATTTTGAAAGTTGAGAAAGAAAACTGGAAGGTAAATTGGTTCAGAGTATTTTCTGTAACCACTTTGGGTAGAAAGGATGGAGTGGTATGTAATGACATCCTGTCTTTGTGAAAGATTAGATAGGAGGGGTTTATGGACAAAGCTTGTAACTCAGATATCCTTCTGGCAGAAGTAACTGCCAGTAAAAATAGAGTTTTCCATGAAAGTTTCTTCATATCACTTGTGGCTGAGGGCTCAAATGGAGGACATATAATATTGGACAGAATGAAATTTAGATCCCAAGGAGGCATTGGATGTTTAAAGGGAGGCCTTAGCATAACACTGCCTTTCAAAAAGGCTTTGCGAAGTCTATGTGCTACATTAGGGTGGTCATTTCCTCCTATATGAAAATTAAACATTGCAGCTAGTTGAACTTTCACTGAAGGTACCACTGCTCCATCATTGAAGATCTCTGACAAAGGACAGAATGTACTCGTGATGTAAAGGGATCTATCTCTTTACCATTTTCCCATATAACAAACTTCTTCCATTAGCTTTTATAAAGTTTTTGAGTAGATGTTTTATGAGATGATAAAATTATATGCTTGACTGGAGAAGAAAGGGATGGAAATCTGGCAATTAGGGGAACTGTAGCAGCCAAGCTGTCAATTTCAGATTGTCTAGGTTGGGATGAACCATCCCCAATGGATGTGTCAGAAGGTCTGGTCTAGAACCAGGTCCAGAATCCAGGGTTCATCCCGGAGATAAGGCTGAAAGAAAGGGAAACCAGATTTGAAAAAGCCAGTAGGGGGTGATTAGGATAATGGTTGTCTCCAACAAACTCACTTTCTGTAGAAGCTTTGGAATTAGAGAAATCAGGGGAAAGGCATAAATAAGTCCCGGGGGCAAATCGTGAACAAGTGCATCCCTTGGTGACTCCCCCGTTGGAGGGATCAGGGCAAAGTAGTTGCTGCATTTGGCATTGCTGGGAGATGTAAAAAAGTCAGAGCACGGCTGGCCCCATTTGCAGAATATCACTTCCGCAACATTATGATTGAGGGATCACTCATGCAGCCATAAAATGTCTCTACTCAGTTTATCTGCAATCACGTTGGATTTCCCCAGGATGTGCGTTGCTATTAGAAAGTGGTTGGAGACTTTCCCCCAATGCCATACCCTGAGAGCTTCTCAACAAATTGGGTAAGATCTGGTTCCCCCTTATTTGTTGATATACTAAACTACAGACATGTTGTCAGTCTGGATTGCAATTGTCCCTATAGGAAGAGAGTCCTGGAATGCTTGCAATACTAACAGCACTGCTCTCATCTCTAGGACATTTATATGCAGGTGAGCCTCATGGTCTTGCCAGATGCCTTGAACTGTCTTCCCAAGAAAATGCTCCCCCACACCCTATCTGGGAAGCATCCATGGTCACCATGGCTAGAGGGTGTGGAGAAATAAAGAGACGGCCTTCAAGTACTGACTGTGAATGGATCCACCACTGGAGATCTCTCTTGCAGGCCTAGGTTATTATAATCTTGTGAAACATAGGAAGTTCCAAGATTGACCACTGAGAAAATACCATCCACTGGAGCACCATCATGTGGAAGCGAGCTAGAGGAATCAGTATGATGGAGCAGCCATTTTCCCTAAGACCTGGAGAACTAGTTTTGCAGTGGCTTTGGAATTTTTTATGAGAATTTTGATGAGATGACAGAGGTTGTGTGCTCTGTCTCATGAATTACTTGCTATCTGAGTGGTAGTGTTTATCTCTGCTCCTATGAACAGAAAAGTCTGCGATGATTCTAGCACAGATTTCTCGTAATTTATGGTAATGCCCACAGAGAAGCAGAGTTGAAGAACATAATCTCTTGACTGAAGTAAGTGATGCCTGGTCGGAGAGGTTATGAGGCAGTCGTCCACGTATGGGAACACGTGGACTCCCTTGCATCTCAGGTGAGCTGCTACTACTGCCATACATTTGGTCAACACTCTTGAGGCTGTAGTGAGACCAAAGGGCAGAGCTTGAAACTGGAAGTGATTGGCTCCTAGCCAGAAGTGCAAGAAACTCCTGGACCGTCTGTCCATTCGAATATGGTAGTACGCATCCTTGAGGTCTATAAAGCACATCCAATTGTTATTTTTCAGGAATGGAAGTACTGACTGCAGTATCACCATCCAGAACTTGGTCTTCTTTACTGATTTGTTTAGATTGCTGAGATCCAGAATGGGTCTCCAGTCCACTGTTTTTTTCGGAAGTAAAAATAATCTTGAGTAGGTTCCGGATCCTCTCTGGTCTGCGGGGATGTCATGGATGACCCTTTTGCTTAGCAACTCTTGAATTTTTATAGTTGCCTATTCCTTTTGACTGGGTAGAACATCTGGAACAACTTTGTTTTTAGGGATAGGAAGGGAGAAGGGAATGAAATATCCTCTGGATATTATGTCCTGCACCCATTTGTCATTTGTTATCTTTAGCCAGGTTTCTTGGTGTAAAGACAATCACCCACGACTGCCTCCAGCGGAGAGCAATCAGGCCCTCCTTCAGGAGCACTGGAAAGGTCTCCTAAAGAAAGATTCTCTGGATCCTTGGATTTGTGGACCACTCATGCCATGAAAGTGGCGCCTCCCATTATTGTTCCCCCCTCTGTCTCTGGGGGAACTTTTATCTTGTGTGCCCTGATAAGATCTCTGGGATTTTCTGAACCACATTTTCCCACTACCTTTTTGACCTTTGGTAAAGGGTCTGATAGGAGTGGAAAAACGTACTCCAATGGCAGACAATGTCTTACCCTCTTGTTCACACCTGGTGAATGTTTCCTTCACTTTTGGCCCAAATAAGGATGATATGTCAAAGGGGGTATTAATGAAGGAAGACTTGAAGGGGTCCACAAAATTGCAAAGATGGATCCAGGTATGTCTCCTAATAGAGATACGTGAGCCTGCTGCCCTACTTATTTCATCCACTGCATAAGAAATTAGTCTCATGGGCAAGTTGACAACGGAATTCAAGGTAGCGAGCTGAGCATTGACTTTCTCTGCCACTGCATCGAGTCCTTGAAGGGAATCTGAGAACTCTTTAATCAGGTCCCTCAGAAGTCTTGTGAAGTGAGTTAGGTAATTCAGAGACCGTAAGGCAAACGTTGCTGATGTGAAGACGTGCTTTCCATATCTATCCATCATCCTGGAGTCCTTATTAGGAGGATGGATAGAAGTACTCATCTCAGTGAGTTCCTTTCTGGTGGTCACTGCCATGACAATGGCATTGACTCCTACACCTTTTGTAAGAAAATATTTTTTAGGGGCAGTAATGTATTTATTTGGCCACCTAGGAGTAGGGTCTATGGTATCTGGGAGTCTCCCAAGCCTTTCATGAGATAAGCGCAATAAGCTCATCAAAAGGGGGAGTAATGCAAGAAGTTAATGTGCGAGATGCAAAGGCCTTCAGGAAGACAGACTCCTCAGTCGAAGGGGGGAGGACTGGCAATCACATCTCTGTTTCAATAATTCTAGGATTTCTCCAAAGGAGAAATCTTTAGGAGGTGATCGTGGGGACCCTTCTGCCTCATAGAGGTTGGTATCAGATGTGCTAGACTCTTCTGGGGAGTCCAGATATTTCCTCTTACATGTCCTCTTCTGAGGGACCTCTTCAGTGGGGTACTCTGGGCAGGTTTCAGAAAAGGGGCAGTACCCTGAGGTACATCCTGAAGCCTAGCTTCTCTGTGGACCTGTGGAGAGGGCCTGTGAGAAGACAAAGACACCACACCTGAAGAGGGAGGAAGAACTGAGAAAGATTGTGTACCAGACTGTGGAGCAGTCAAAGCCCTCCTCATTAATTTGGAAGCAGACCCTCCCTACTCTGAGGCAGTCCCCAGATCCAACAAGAAAATTGTCGGAGCCAAAGGTGCCTCTGGAGCAGAAGAGAGCAGCTCCAAAGCAGAGGTAGGAGCCGAGCTCAAAAATGCCAAGGCCCCCAGAGACATAACTGGATCTGAAGATATCCGAGAGGTCTCCACTGACCCGACAGGGGAGTGTCTTCTCCTAGAGGTCTCCTGCTCTGAAGGCACAGAGACACTTGGGGCTGATGTCGGAACTGGGAAAGCTATTGGTCCCGGACTCGACACCAACACAACCTGGATCTCAGAATCTTCTGACTCCAGAGCAGGAGAATGGATTGGAGGAAGAACTATAGAAGGAGAG